>NC_135964.1:274183-306946 GCF_053455715.1 Rhinoraja longicauda | reverse complement strand
GGAATCTTGGAATCATCTTTGATCAAACCCTCTCCTTCGACAAACACACTAAACACATCACCAAGACAGCCTTCTTCCACCTCAAAAACATTGCCCGTCTCCGTCCATCCCTCTCCTCCACAGCTGCAGAAACCCTCATCCACGCCTTCATCACCTCCCGTCTGGACTACTGCAACAGCCTCCTCTATGGTTCACCCTCAAAAATCATCAATAAACTCCAACACATCCAGAACTCCGCTGCCCGTCTACTCACCCACTCCCCGATCCGTGGCCATATCACCCCCGTCCTTTACAAGCTCCACTCGCTCCCCATCCCCCAGAGAATCCAGTACAAAATCCTCCTCATGACCTACAAAGCCCTCCATAACCTGGCCCCATCCTACCTGACTGACCTCCTCCACAGACACGCTCCCACCCGCACCCTCCGCTCTGCTGCTGCTAACCTCCTGTCCCCCCCCCATCCGGACCAAACTCAGATCCTGGGGGGACAGGGCTTTCTCCATCGCTGCTCCCACCCTCTGGAACTCACTACCCCAAACTGTCAGAGACTCCTCCTCACTCACCTCATTCAAAACATCACTGAAGTCTCACCTGTTCAGCACGGCCTTCAATCACTGACCTTCTTTTTCCTTTTTCTGTTCGTTTACTTATTTATCTATTTATTTTATTTTCCATGTTTTAGTAAACCCTGTAAAGCGTCTTTGAGTGTTTAGAAAAGCGCTATATAAATGTAATGCATTATTATTATTATTATTATTATTATTATTATAAATTGGGTATTTATGTATAGTGTATTTGATCTATTTGGATTGCATGCAAAACAAAACTTTTCTCTGTACCTCGGTAAACATGCACTAATAATCCTAAACCTAAACATGCAAATATTTGAGGAATTTACTTGACAGTATGCAATATCCATAATGATGTGAAGGAGATCAATATGATCAATATTAATTGAACAAGGGCCTCAATAATAGGGAAGGTAGGGAAGATAAATTGGTGGAGATCAGAAAGATTCACAGCAAATATATTTACCGTATGTGTCCTTAGATTGAGAAATCATTGAGCCACAGACAGTAAGTGATGACACAAGTGAGTTGTGAGGAACGATCTTAGATCTTAGAGGAACAGGAATTAATGTGAGTGTTATGCAGGGCCAGATTAACATAGTAGCAAAAGTAGCATTCGCTACGGGCCCTGCGCTTTCAAGGGCCTCGCATTAACTGCTTGATATCGGCATCCCATTGAGGGACGCTGTGTTGTGCACCGCTCCCTAACCGCTGCGGTCACAATGTGTTGCTAACGTCGCGGTCACAATGTGTTGCTAACGTCGCGGTCACAATGTGTTGCTAACGTCGCGGTCACAATGTGTTTGGCAGCGGGGCTGCGCAGACCAATGGGCAGCCAGCGCGTCACCACCCAAACGCCCAGACTCTGGCCCTCTTACTCCACACACCTCCGGCCTCACCCAAACACCTTGCTCCTCCGGACCTCTCTGCTCGAATATTGGCCTTGTCTCCCCACACATCCCAGCCCTCTCACTCCTCGCTCATCGGCTCTTTTCCTGCAAGTCCCTGGGTCACTTTCACCACCTCATCACCCCCCCTCCCATCTCTCCCACTACTCTGGCCCTCCTTCTCCCTACTCCTGCAGCGCTTTCTCCCCATTCCTCTAGTACTTGCTCCCCTGAATCCTCTGCTGCTCACTCTTCCACCTGTTCTTTCCCTACACCTCCGTCTCTCCCTCTCCTTGCTAGGGCCTTCTCTCTCTCTTCACTCCTGCGGTCTTCGCTCTCTCCCCACTCCCCTGGCTCTCTCCTTCTCCCCACTCCACTGGGCGTCTCTCTCCCCAATTCCCCTTCCCTCCCAGACTTTCGTCCCTCCAAATAGTTACTGTTTCAGTCCTCTCTTCCGCCAATCTACCTCCCCCCTTTATTCCCAGTCCTCTGTCCCACTCTCCATCCTCCTCTCCATTCCACTCTCCCCCCCTGCGCATCTCCATTACGCTCTCCCCGTTTCCTCCGAACCCCTTTCCCCCACACCTCCCTCCATGCCCCCCCCCACACCTCCCTCCATGCCCCCCCCCCACACCTCCCTCCATGCCCCCCCCCCCCACACCTCCCTCCATGCCCCCCCCCCCCCCCCCGCCTTTACTTTCCATTTCTATAGGCACATTCCCTCACACTTTTGGCCTTTTCAGCCCCTGCCCATTCGTACCTCTCTCTCTCTCTCTCTCTCTCTCTCTCTCTCTCTCTCTCTTCTGGCCCATACTCCCAAAATCCTGCGTCTTCCTCTCACGCACCCCAAAAGCGGGCCCTCTTTCTCACCAATCCCCCGGCCTCCTCTCCTCTTCCACTCTTCTACCACCTCCGCTACCCACACCTTACATGCCTCTCAGCATCCACTACCCCTCCTCCGTCCCTCTCACCCCTATACCTCCAGCCCCTCCTCTATTCACTCCTCCGCAGTGATGGAAATGGGGGGGTTCGCAGGGGATGGCGTTCCCCTAGTTTTCAATTTCCAGCTCGGGTTTAATGAGTTACTGCAGAAAGAGTCGAGTCACTTTATTCAACTCAGATGAAAATAATTTGTTAACTGCCACTTGTTAACAGCCAGTAGTTAACAGGTAGTAGTTATACAATGTGTCATCAATACATCGATCCACATTCCTCAGTAAATGTAATTGTGTTTTGACCATGTATTAATGACACCGCGTTCCTTTGAATAAAACTCAAGGGAGAATTTCTTAAACTCACTGTCAGGGCTTCCGGACCGCGAGCACGGTAAAGTCACGTTATTTTATTATTCCACGTTATTTTATTTGCCGCTGTGCCTCTGTGCCTCTCTGCCGCTGTGCCTCAGTTGTTTCAGTTAAATTAGAATGACAATAGACAATAGACAATAGGTGCAGGAGGAGGCCATTCGGCCCTTCGAGCCAGCAACGCCATTCAATGTGATCATGGCTGATCATTCTCAATCAGTACCCCGTTCCTGCCTTCTCCCCATACCCCCTGACTCCACTGTCCTTAAGAGCTCTATCTAGCTCTCTCTTGAATGCATTCAGAGAATTGGCCTCCACTGCCTTCTGAGGCAGAGAATTCCACAGATTCACAACTCTCTGACTGAAAAAGTTTTTCCTCATCTCAGTTCTAAATGGCCTACCCCTTATTCTTAAACTGTGGCCCCTTGTTCTAGACTCCCCCAACATTGGGAACAAATGGATGGGGAGAAAATTAAATAAGTAGTACCAATAGTTTTTTCCAGCCTATATCGTGAGTGGTGAATATTTTATTGTGGGTGGTTTTATTTAGCAAAACAATAGTGCAAGCGGAAATATTTTATTATATATCACTATCAAATTTTATTATTTAGCACTATCAAATCGCTATCAAATATCTATAAATTTCAGATTTGTGTACCCGTGTGAAAATAAGCATACTGAAATACTTTAAAAGACAGCGTCTTCAGATCGATCAAGAAATAAATGATAATGAAAACACTCAGCCAGAAAAGAAGGCAAAATTACTTGAAAATGATAATGTAACTGATGCAGCTGTTTCGCCTGATGCTGCATGTGAAGACATTTCAAAAGATATTGAAAAATGTGATCTCCCAAACTGTTGGACACAAGAAATGTACTTAAAAAGAAAGAATATCCCAGGCTAATTGTTAAAAACAGAAAACTAGGATGTAGTGTATGCAGCAAGTGTCATCTTGGACTTGAACAAACACAAGGAATTCATTTGTCTCGTGAGTGGTGCAGTGTTAATGTAGTAGGAGTTAGTGATGACAAAGCAAAACAGTTAATGAGTTTAAGAAAAAAGATTTTTAAACACAAAAATAGTGAAGCTCATATCAGATGCCAAAAAATCAATGAAACAGCGGAAAAAAAGCAATCGAAAATGTAGTGTATATGTCACTGAAAAAGGACGAAGCAAAAACAGGTGGAGTTTTTAGAACTGTGTATAATATTGTACACAAAGGTAGGCCCTACACCGATATGTCTTCTGATATTGAACTGCAAGAAAGAAACGGCATCGACTTATGGTTCTACACTCTGGTAAGTCATGTGCAGATGTTTCTCACCACATAGGGAACCAGATGCGAAAGACAGTGGTGGAAAATATCATTTCAAAACAATCTAAAATGTCTATTATGATTGATGAATACTATTATTAATGGGAAAACTGTTCTAGTAATTTGCTTGAGAGTAGCAGTTGGTGAATCTTCCCAACCTATATCATTCTATTTTGACTTAGAACATATGAAACTTGATGCAAATACAAAATCTATATATGATGGGCTTCTAAGTTGCTTACAAAGAGGTGTTTTTTCAATACAGTACCTAAAAGAAAATGTGATATCACTTGTAACTGATGGTGCATCAGTAATGCAGGGGTTGCAAAACTATTTCTTGATGATTTCCCTAATGCAACTGTTTGGCACTGTGCCAGCCACAGGCTTGAACTCAGTGTAGGTGATGCTATAAATGAAGTTGCAGGTTTGAATCATTTTCAGATATTTTGTGATAAATTGTATTCCTTATATACAATACAATACAATACAATATATCTTTATTGTCATTGTACCCAGGGGTACAACGAGATCATAGGTCTCCTAAGAATCAGGATGAGTTAACTGCATGTGCTGAGGCTCTTCACTGTCAACTGTTGAAAATTGGTCGTGTTTTCAGTGTGAGATGGGTTGCTTCATCTTACCGAACTGTAAAGGCAATGTGGCAGTCTTATAAAGCTATTTGGGAGCATTTTGGAAAAGCACGCTTTGATGCTTCAAGATCTAGTGCAGAAAGAGCAAAGTACAAGGGGCTGAAAAAAGTATTAGAGTCATCAGCTTTCGTAAATAATTTGGGCTTGTTGATGGACAGTTTGCTAGTTGTCTGAACTGTCACTTGAACTGCAGAACTGAAATTGTACACTTAGTAAAGCACATAAAGAAATTAAACGAACTACCATGGTTCTTGAATGTCAAATAGAGAAGCCAGGAAAATGTTATACTCAAGTGGAGAATGCAACAAGCCAGATGATATTTAATGGAATAAATTTGAGAGCTGGTAAAGTACCTACTATACATAGACAAGTTTTTGAGGAGTTTGGTCAATAATATGAAATCCAGGCTGCTTGAATCTACAACAGCTTCCAATGATAAATGTAAAAAGTTAATTAACAAGTCGAAATATTTAGATATTAACAATATTCCAGAAGATTCACTTTTTACCTTTGGGGATAATGATGTAGAGGAAATGGCAGAACAATTTGGCTTAAATGGTTGGCTTTGTGTCAGAGCCTTCAGAGAATTCAAGGAATCTAAAGGGAAGAGAGTTTCTGCAGATTTTCAGCAGCTGGTAACGGCTGTAAATACAATTCCGGTATCAACAGCAGAATGTGAAAGAATGAATTTCTGCATGTCACCACAACGTGCAAGACTTCAAACTGATCATCTCTCAACTCTTCTATTTATTAAGTTGGTGGGACCTCCTCTGTGAAAATTCAACCCCGAAGAATATGTGAGGACATGGCTTCTTAGTGGCAGAAGGCGTGCTGAAGAAACGGTGACAGAAAAAAATGGAGATTATATACCATTACGGAACATTTTGTAATGTAAACAGAGAGAGAGAGAGAGAGAGAGAGATGCCACAAAGCAGCTAAGACATATAATACACAATAAACTATATTATAAATACACGATAAACAAGTTATGCATTCTTGTACTCTTACATGGGTATGACCGCATATTAAAAAATCCCCCCTTTCCTTCCCAACCTCAGCCTCACGGACCTTAGAGTACCCCTAGTTCCTAAAACCCATTTCCATCACTGCTCCTCCGGCCCTACCTTTTCCACATTCCTCCGGCCGTCCCTATCTCTATTTCTCTGGCATCCTCGGCTCCCACTCCTCCGGCCGTCCCTGTCTCTACTTCTCTGGCATCCTCGGCTCCCACTCCTCCGGCCCTCTTCTCGCAATCCTCCATCATTCTCACCAAAAAAAAAAATCCAAAATAGCTTTATTTGTCATTCGTTCAGAACGAGATTACTTAGCCAGCAGTACAAAAACACAAGACACAACCCCAACACAAACATCCATCACAGTGACTCCAAACACCCCCTCACTGTGATGGAGGCCAAAAACTTCCCCTCTCTCTTCCCCCATGCCCCTCCCACGTACAGACAACTCGACCCCTACCGAGGCGACCGACCCGCACAGCCCCCGCAAGGAGATGGAAAGTCCACGCGGCCGAGCCGCACCGGGCGATGGAAAGTCCCGCGGCCGAGCCGCGCTGGAAAGTCCCGCGGCCGAGCCGCACCGGGCACTGTTCAGTCCCATGACCGAGCCGCACCGGGCGATGGAAGGCCCCGAGGTGTTATGTTATGTTATGTTATGTCATGTCATGTCATGTCATGTCATGTCATGTCATGTCATGTCATGTCATGTCATGTCATGTCATGTCATGTCATGTCATGTCATGTGCGACGGTAGATTTGCTGCCTTACAGCGCTTGCAGCACCGGAGACCCGGGTTCAAGCCCAACCAAGGGTGCTTTCTGTACGGAGTTTGTACTTTCTCCCCTTGATCGCGTGGGTTTTCTCCGAGATCTTCGGTTTCCTCCCACACTCCAAAGACGTACAGGTTTGTAGGTTAATTCGCTTGGTGTATGTGTAAAATTGTCCCTAGTGTGCACGGGGATCGCTGGTCGTTCGGTCGGTGCGCTGAAGGGCCTGTTTTTGCGCTGTATCTCTAAACTAAACCCCTCCATCATACACTCTCTGAGAGTCCTGTATTAGGCCCGTGGGCCTCTGTAGGTCCCGACACTGTAGGCCCGGACAGTATAGGCTAATGGAGCTCGTTAACGTTAACGGAGTTCGGGGAGCGGGACAGAGTGTGTTCGGGGAGCGGGCCGAGTGTGTTGGGGGCCGAGTGTGTTCGGGGAGCGGGCCGAGTGTGTTGGGGGTCGAGTGTGTTGGGGGAGTGGGGCCGAGTGTGTTGGGGGCCGAGTGTGTTCGGGGAGCGGGCCGAGTGTGTTGGGGGTCGAGTGTGTTGGGGGAGTGGGGCCGAGTGTGTTGGGGGAGCGGGACAGAGTGTATTGGGGGGGCGGGGCGAGTGTGTTGGGGGAGCGCGCCGAGTGTGTTCGGGGCCGAGTGTGTTCGGGGACAAGTGTGTTCGGGGCCGAGTGTGTTCGGGGCCGAGTGTGTTCGGGGAGCGGGGCCGAGTGTGTTCGGGGCCGAGTGTGTTCGGGGCCGAGTGTGTTCGGGGCCGAGTGTGTTTGAGGCCGAGTGTGTTCGGGGCCGAGTGTGTTCGGGGAGCGGGGCCGAGTGTGTTCGGGGCCGAGTGTGTTCGGGGCCGAGTGTGTTCGAGGCCGAGTGTGTTCGGGGCCGAGTGTGTTCGGGGAGCGGGGCCGAGTGTGTTCGGGACCGAGTGTGTTCGGGGCCGAGTGTGTTCGAAGCCGAGTGTGTTCGGGGCCGAGTGTGTTCGGGGAGCGGGGCCGAGTGTGTTCGGGGCCGAGTGTGTTGGGTTAGCGGGCCGAGTGTGTTCGGGGCCGAGTGTGTTCGGGGAGCGGGGCCGAGTGTGTTCGGGGCTGAGTGTGTTCGAGGCCGAGTGTGTTCGGGGCCGAGTGTGTTCGGGGCCGAGTGTGTTCGGGGCCGAGTGTGTTCGAGGCCGAGTGTGTTCGGTGCCGAGTGTGTTCGGGGCCGAGTGTGTTCGGGGAGCGGGGCCGAGTGTGTTGGGGGAGCGGGCCGAGTGTGTTCGGGGCCGAGTGTGTTCGGGGCCGAGTGTGTTCGAGGCCGAGTGTGTTCGGGGCCGAGTGTGTTCAGGGAGCGGGGCCGAATGTGTTCGGGGCCGAGTGTGTTCGGGGCCGAGTGTGTTGGGTTAGCGGGCCGAGTGTGTTGGGGGAGTGGGGCCGAGTGTGTTTGAGGCCGAGTGTGTTCGGGGCCGAGTGTGTTCGATGCCGAGTGTGTTCGGGGCCGAGTGTGTTCGGGGAGCGGGGCCGAGTGTGTTCGGGGCCGAGTGTGTTGGGTTAGCGGGCCGAGTGTGTTCGGGGCCGAGTGTGTTGGGGGAGCGGGGCCGAGTGTGTTTGGGGCCGAGTATGTTCGGGGCCGAGTGTGTTGGGGTAGCGGGCCGAGTGTGTTCGGGGCCGAGTGTGTTCGGGGAGCGGGGCCGAGTGTGTTCGGGGCCGAGTGTGTTGGGGGAGCGGGGCCGAGTGTGTTGGGGGAGCGGGGCCGAGTGTGTTCGAGGCCGAGTGTGTTTGGGGCCGAGTGTGTTCGGGGAGCGGGGCCGAGTGTGTTGGGGGAGTGGGGCCGAGTGTGTTGGGGGAGTGGGGCCGAGTGTGTTTGAGGCCAAGTGTGTTCGGGGCCGAGTGTGTTCGATGCCGAGTGTGTTCGGGGCCGAGTGTGTTCGGGGAGCGGGGCCGAGTGTGTTCGGGGCCGAGTGTGTTGGGTTAGCGGGCCGAGTGTGTTCGGGGCCGAGGGTGTTCGGGGAGCGGGGCCGAGTGTGTTCGGGGCCGAGTGTGTTGGGGGAGCGGGGCCGAGTGTGTTTGGGGCCGAGTGTGTTCGGGGCCGAGTGTGTTGGGGTAGCGGGCCGAGTGTGTTCGGGGCCGAGTGTGTTCGGGGAGCGGGGCCGAGTGTGTTCGGGGCTGAGTGTGTTCGAGGCCGAGTGTGTTCGGGGCCGAGTGTGTTCGGGGCCGAGTGTGTTCGGGGCCGAGTGTGTTCGAGGCCGAGTGTGTTCGGTGCCGAGTGTGTTCGGGGCCGAGTGTGTTCGGGGAGCGGGGCCGAGTGTGTTGGGGGAGCGGGCCGAGTGTGTTCGGGGCCGAGTGTGTTCGGGGCCGAGTGTGTTCGAGGCCGAGTGTGTTCGGGGCCGAGTGTGTTCAGGGAGCGGGGCCGAATGTGTTCGGGGCCGAGTGTGTTCGGGGCCGAGTGTGTTGGGTTAGCGGGCCGAGTGTGTTGGGGGAGTGGGGCCGAGTGTGTTTGAGGCCGAGTGTGTTCGGGGCCGAGTGTGTTCGATGCCGAGTGTGTTCGGGGCCGAGTGTGTTCGGGGAGCGGGGCCGAGTGTGTTCGGGGCCGAGTGTGTTGGGTTAGCGGGCCGAGTGTGTTCGGGGCCGAGTGTGTTGGGGGAGCGGGGCCGAGTGTGTTTGGGGCCGAGTATGTTCGGGGCCGAGTGTGTTGGGGTAGCGGGCCGAGTGTGTTCGGGGCCGAGTGTGTTCGGGGAGCGGGGCCGAGTGTGTTCGGGGCCGAGTGTGTTGGGGGAGCGGGGCCGAGTGTGTTCGAGGCCAAGTGTGTTCGGGGCCGAGTGTGTTCGGGGCCGAGTGTGTTCGAGGCCGAGTGTGTTCGGGGCCGAGTGTGTTGGGGGCCGAGTGTGTTGGGGGAGCGGGGCCGAGTGTGTTCGGGGCCGAGTGTGTTGGGGGAGCGGGGCCGAGTGTGTTGGGGGAGCGGGGCCGAGTGTGTTCGAGGCCGAGTGTGTTTCGGGCCGAGTGTGTTCGGGGAGCGGGGCCGAGTGTGTTGGGGGAGTGGGGCCGAGTGTGTTGGGGGAGTGGGGCCGAGTGTGTTTGAGGCCAAGTGTGTTCGGGGCCGAGTGTGTTCGATGCCGAGTGTGTTCGGGGCCGAGTGTGTTCGGGGAGCGGGGCCGAGTGTGTTCGGGGCCGAGTGTGTTGGGTTAGCGGGCCGAGTGTGTTCGGGGCCGAGGGTGTTCGGGGAGCGGGGCCGAGTGTGTTCGGGGCCGAGTGTGTTGGGGGAGCGGGGCCGAGTGTGTTTGGGGCCGAGTGTGTTCGGGGCCGAGTGTGTTGGGGTAGCGGGCCGAGTGTGTTCGGGGCCGAGTGTGTTCGGGGAGCGGGGCCGAGTGTGTTCGGGGCCGAGTGTGTTGGGGGAGCGGGGCCGAGTGTGTTCGAGGCCGAGTGTGTTCGGGGCCGAGTGTGTTGTGGGAGCGGGGCCGAGTGTGTTCGAGGCCGAGTGTGTTCGGGGGCGAGTGTGTTGGGGGCCGAGTGTGTTGGGGGAGCGGGGCCGAGTGTGTTCGGGGCCGAGTGTGTTGGGGAGCAGGGCCGAGTGTGTTCGGGGCCGAGTGTGTTGGGGGAGTGGGGCCGAGTGTGTTCGGGGCTGAGTGTGTTCGGGGCCGAGTGTGTTGGGGGAGCAGGGCCGAGTGTGTTGGGGAGCGGGGCCGAGTGTGTTCGGGGCCAAGTGTGTTGGGGGAGCAGGGCCGAGTGTGTTGGGGGAGCGGGGCCGAGTGTGTTGGGGGAGTGGGGCCGAGTGTGTTCGGGGCCGAGTGTGTTGGGGGAGCAGGGCCGAGTGTGTTGGGGGAGCGGGGCCGAGTGTGTTGGGGGAGTGGGGCCGAGTGTGTTCGGGGCCGAGTGTGTTGGGGGAGTGGGGCCGAGTGTGTTCGGGGCCGAGTGTGTTGGGGGAGTGGGGCCGAGTGTGTTCGGGGCCGAGTGTGTTGGGGGAGTGGGGCCGAGTGTGTTCGGGGCCGAGTGTGTTCGGGGCCGAGTGTGTTGGGGGAGTGGGGCCGAGTGTGTTCGGGGCTGAGTGTGTTCGGGGCCGAGTGTGTTCGGGGCCGAGTGTGTTCGAGGCCGAGTGTGTTCGGTGCCGAGTGTGTTCGGGGCCGAGTGTGTTCGGGGAGCGGGGCCGAGTGTGTTGGGGGAGCGGGCCGAGTGTGTTCGGGGCCGAGTGTGTTCGGGGCCGAGTGTGTTCGAGGCCGAGTGTGTTCGGGGCCGAGTGTGTTCAGGGAGCGGGGCCGAATGTGTTCGGGGCCGAGTGTGTTCGGGGCCGAGTGTGTTGGGTTAGCGGGCCGAGTGTGTTGGGGGAGTGGGGCCGAGTGTGTTTGAGGCCGAGTGTGTTCGGGGCCGAGTGTGTTCGATGCCGAGTGTGTTCGGGGCCGAGTGTGTTCGGGGAGCGGGGCCGAGTGTGTTCGGGGGCCGAGTGTGTTGGGTTAGCGGGCCGAGTGTGTTCGGGGCCGAGTGTGTTGGGGGAGCGGGGCCGAGTGTGTTTGGGGCCGAGTATGTTCGGGGCCGAGTGTGTTGGGGTAGCGGGCCGAGTGTGTTCGGGGCCGAGTGTGTTCGGGGAGCGGGGCCGAGTGTGTTCGGGGCCGAGTGTGTTGGGGGAGCGGGGCCGAGTGTGTTCGAGGCCAAGTGTGTTCGGGGCCGAGTGTGTTCGGGGCCGAGTGTGTTCGAGGCCGAGTGTGTTCGGGGCCGAGTGTGTTGGGGGCCGAGTGTGTTGGGGGAGCGGGGCCGAGTGTGTTCGGGGCCGAGTGTGTTGGGGGAGCGGGGCCGAGTGTGTTGGGGGAGCGGGGCCGAGTGTGTTCGAGGCCGAGTGTGTTTGGGGCCGAGTGTGTTCGGGGAGCGGGGCCGAGTGTGTTGGGGGAGTGGGGCCGAGTGTGTTGGGGGAGTGGGGCCGAGTGTGTTTGAGGCCAAGTGTGTTCGGGGCCGAGTGTGTTCGATGCCGAGTGTGTTCGGGGCCGAGTGTGTTCGGGGAGCGGGGCCGAGTGTGTTCGGGGCCGAGTGTGTTGGGTTAGCGGGCCGAGTGTGTTCGGGGCCGAGGGTGTTCGGGGAGCGGGGCCGAGTGTGTTCGGGGCCGAGTGTGTTGGGGGAGCGGGGCCGAGTGTGTTTGGGGCCGAGTGTGTTCGGGGCCGAGTGTGTTGGGGTAGCGGGCCGAGTGTGTTCGGGGCCGAGTGTGTTCGGGGAGCGGGGCCGAGTGTGTTCGGGGCCGAGTGTGTTGGGGGAGCGGGGCCGAGTGTGTTCGAGGCCGAGTGTGTTCGGGGCCGAGTGTGTTGTGGGAGCGGGGCCGAGTGTGTTCGAGGCCGAGTGTGTTCGGGGGCGAGTGTGTTGGGGGCCGAGTGTGTTGGGGGAGCGGGGCCGAGTGTGTTCGGGGCCGAGTGTGTTGGGGAGCAGGGCCGAGTGTGTTCGGGGCCGAGTGTGTTGGGGGAGTGGGGCCGAGTGTGTTCGGGGCTGAGTGTGTTCGGGGCCGAGTGTGTTGGGGGAGCAGGGCCGAGTGTGTTGGGGGAGCGGGGCCGAGTGTGTTCGGGGCCAAGTGTGTTGGGGGAGCAGGGCCGAGTGTGTTGGGGGAGCGGGGCCGAGTGTGTTGGGGGAGTGGGGCCGAGTGTGTTCGGGGCCGAGTGTGATGGGGGAGCAGGGCCGAGTGTGTTGGGGGAGCGGGGCCGAGTGTGTTGGGGGAGTGGGGCCGAGTGTGTTCGGGGCCGAGTGTGTTGGGGGAGTGGGGCCGAGTGTGTTCGGGGCCGAGTGTGTTGGGGGAGTGGGGCCGAGTGTGTTCGGGGCCGAGTGTGTTGGGGGAGTGGGGCCGAGTGTGTTCGGGGCCGAGTGTGTTCGGGGCCAAGTGTGTTGGGGGAGTGGGGCCGAGTGTGTTCGGGGCTGAGTGTGTTCGGGGAGCGGGGCCGAGTGTGTTCGGGGCCGAGTGTGTTGGGGGAATGGGGCCGAGTGTGTTGGGGGCCGAGTGTGTTCGGGGAGCGGGGCCGAGTGTGTTCGGGGAGCAGGGCCGAGTGTGTTCGGGGAGCAGGGCCGAGTGTGTTCGGGGCCGAGTGTGTTGGGGGAGTGGGGCCGAGTGTGTTTGGGGCCGAGTGTGTTCGGGGCCGAGTGTGTTGGGGTAGCGGGCCGAGTGTGTTCGGGGCCGAGTGTGTTCGGGGAGCGGGGCCGAGTGTGTTCGGGGCCGAGTGTGTTGGGGGAGCGGGGCCGAGTGTGTTCGAGGCCAAGTGTGTTCGGGGCCGAGTGTGTTCGGGGCCGAGTGTGTTCGAGGCCGAGTGTGTTCGGGGCCGAGTGTGTTGGGGGCCGAGTGTGTTGTGGGAGCGGGGCCGAGTGTGTTCGGGGCCGAGTGTGTTGGGGGAGCGGGTCCGAGTGTGTTCGAGGCCGAGTGTGTTCGGGGCCGAGTGTGTTGGGGGAGCGGGGCCGAGTGTGTTGGGGGAGTGGGGCCGAGTGTGTTCGGGGCCGAGTGTGTTGGGGGAGTGGGGCCGAGTGTGTTCGGGGAGCGGGGCCGAGTGTGTTCGGGGCCGAGTGTGTTCGGGGCCGAGTGTGTTCGGGGAGCGGGGCCGAGTGTGTTCGGGGCCGAGTGTGTTGGGGGAGTGGGGCCGAGTGTGTTCGGGGCCGAGTGTGTTGGGGGAGTGGGGCCGAGTGTGTTAGGGGCCGAGTGTGTTCGGGGCCGAGTGTGTTGGGGGAGTGGGGCCGAGTGTGTTCGGGGCTGAGTGTGTTCGGGGAGCGGGGCCGAGTGTGTTCGGGGCCGAGTGTGTTGGGGGAATGGGGCCGAGTGTGTTGGGGGCCGAGTGTGTTCGGGGAGCGGGGCCGAGTGTGTTCGGGGAGCAGGGCCGAGTGTGTTCGGGGAGCAGGGCCGAGTGTGTTCGGGGCCGAGTGTGTTGGGGGAGTAGGGCCGAGTGTGTTTGGGGCCGAGTGTGTTCGGGGCCGAGTGTGTTGGGGTAGCGGGCCGAGTGTGTTCGGGGCCGAGTGTGTTCGGGGAGCGGGGCCGAGTGTGTTCGGGGCCGAGTGTGTTGGGGGAGCGGGGCCGAGTGTGTTCGAGGCCAAGTGTGTTCGGGGCCGAGTGTGTTCGGGGCCGAGTGTGTTCGAGGCCGAGTGTGTTCGGGGCCGAGTGTGTTGGGGGCCGAGTGTGTTGGGGGAGCGGGGCCGAGTGTGTTCGGGGCCGAGTGTGTTGGGGGAGCGGGGCCGAGTGTGTTCGAGGCCGAGTGTGTTCGGGGCCGAGTGTGTTGGGGGAGCGGGGCCGATTGTGTTGGGGGAGTGGGGCCGAGTGTGTTCGGGGCCGAGTGTGTTGGGGGAGTGGGGCCGAGTGTGTTCGGGGAGCGGGGCCGAGTGTGTTCAGGGCCGAGTGTGTTCGGGGCCGAGTGTGTTCGGGGCGGAGTGTGTTGGGGGAGCGGGGCCGAGTGTGTTTGGGGCCGAGTGTGTTCGGGGCCGAGTGTGTTGGGGTAGCGGGCCGAGTGTGTTTGGGGCCAAGTGTGTTCGGGGAGCGGGGCCGAGTGTGTTCGGGGCCGAGTGTGTTGGGGGAGCGGGGCCGAGTGTGTTCGAGGCCGAGTGTGTTCGGGGCCGAGTGTGTTGTGGGAGCGGGGCCGAGTGTGTTCGAGGCCGAGTGTGTTCGGGGGCGAGTGTGTTGGGGGCCGAGTGTGTTGGGGGAGCGGGGCCGAGTGTGTTCGGGGCCGAGTGTGTTGGGGGAGCAGGGCCGAGTGTGTTCGGGGCCGAGTGTGTTGGGGGAGTGGGGCCGAGTGTGTTCGGGGCTGAGTGTGTTCGGGGCCGAGTGTGTTGGGGGAGCAGGGCCGAGTGTGTTGGAGCGGGGCCGAGTGTGTTCGGGGCCAAGTGTGTTGGGGGAGCAGGGCCGAGTGTGTTGGGGGAGCGGGGCCGAGTGTGTTGGGGGAGTGGGGCCGAGTGTGTTCGGGGCCGAGTGTGTTGGGGGAGCAGGGCCGAGTGTGTTGGGGGAGCGGGGCCGAGTGTGTTGGGGGAGTGGGGCCGAGTGTGTTCGGGGCCGAGTGTGTTGGGGGAGTGGGGCCGAGTGTGTTCGGGGCCGAGTGTGTTGGGGGAGTGGGGCTGAGTGTGTTCGGGGCCGAGTGTGTTGGGGGAGTGGGGCCGAGTGTGTTCGGGGCCGAGTGTGTTCGGGGCCGAGTGTGTTGGGGGAGTGGGGCCGAGTGTGTTCGGGGCTGAGTGTGTTCGGGGAGCGGGGCCGAGTGTGTTCGGGGCCGAGTGTGTTGGGGGAATGGGGCCGAGTGTGTTGGGGGCCGAGTGTGTTCGGGGAGCGGGGCCGAGTGTGTTCGGGGAGCAGGGCCGAGTGTGTTCGGGGAGCAGGGCCGAGTGTGTTCGGGGCCGAGTGTGTTGGGGGAGTGGGGCCGAGTGTGTTTGGGGCCGAGTGTGTTCGGGGCCGAGTGTGTTGGGGTAGCGGGCCGAGTGTGTTCGGGGCCGAGTGTGTTCGGGGAGCGGGGCCGAGTGTGTTCGGGGCCGAGTGTGTTGGGGGAGCGGGGCCGAGTGTGTTCGAGGCCAAGTGTGTTCGGGGCCGAGTGTGTTCGGGGCCGAGTGTGTTCGAGGCCGAGTGTGTTCGGGGCCGAGTGTGTTGGGGGCCGAGTGTGTTGTGGGAGCGGGGCCGAGTGTGTTCGGGGCCGAGTGTGTTGGGGGAGCGGGTCCGAGTGTGTTCGAGGCCGAGTGTGTTCGGGGCCGAGTGTGTTGGGGGAGCGGGGCCGAGTGTGTTGGGGGAGTGGGGCCGAGTGTGTTCGGGGCCGAGTGTGTTGGGGGAGTGGGGCCGAGTGTGTTCGGGGAGCGGGGCCGAGTGTGTTCGGGGCCGAGTGTGTTCGGGGCCGAGTGTGTTCGGGGAGCGGGGCCGAGTGTGTTCGGGGCCGAGTGTGTTGGGGGAGTGGGGCCGAGTGTGTTCGGGGCCGAGTGTGTTGGGGGAGTGGGGCCGAGTGTGTTCGGGGCCGAGTGTGTTCGGGGCCGAGTGTGTTGGGGGAGTGGGGCCGAGTGTGTTCGGGGCTGAGTGTGTTCGGGGAGCGGGGCCGAGTGTGTTCGGGGCCGAGTGTGTTGGGGGAATGGGGCCGAGTGTGTTGGGGGCCGAGTGTGTTCGGGGAGCGGGGCCGAGTGTGTTCGGGGAGCAGGGCCGAGTGTGTTCGGGGAGCAGGGCCGAGTGTGTTCGGGGCCGAGTGTGTTGGGGGAGTAGGGCCGAGTGTGTTTGGGGCCGAGTGTGTTCGGGGCCGAGTGTGTTGGGGTAGCGGGCCGAGTGTGTTCGGGGCCGAGTGTGTTCGGGGAGCGGGGCCGAGTGTGTTCGGGGCCGAGTGTGTTGGGGGAGCGGGGCCGAGTGTGTTCGAGGCCAAGTGTGTTCGGGGCCGAGTGTGTTCGGGGCCGAGTGTGTTCGAGGCCGAGTGTGTTCGGGGCCGAGTGTGTTGGGGGCCGAGTGTGTTGGGGGAGCGGGGCCGAGTGTGTTCGGGGCCGAGTGTGTTGGGGGAGCGGGGCCGAGTGTGTTCGAGGCCGAGTGTGTTCGGGGCCGAGTGTGTTGGGGGAGCGGGGCCGATTGTGTTGGGGGAGTGGGGCCGAGTGTGTTCGGGGCCGAGTGTGTTGGGGGAGTGGGGCCGAGTGTGTTCGGGGAGCGGGGCCGAGTGTGTTCAGGGCCGAGTGTGTTCGGGGCCGAGTGTGTTCGGGGAGCGGGGCCGAGTGTGTTCGGGGCCGAGTGTGTTGGGTTAGCGGGCCGAGTGTGTTCGGGGCCGAGTGTGTTCGAGGCCGAGTGTGTTTGGGGCCGAGTGTGTTCGGGGCCGAGTGTGTTGGGTTAGCGGGCCGATTGTGTTGGGGGAGTGGGGCCGAGTGTGTTTGAGGCCAAGTGTGTTCGGGGCCGAGTGTGTTCGATGCCGAGTGTGTTCGGGGCCGAGTGTGTTCGGGGAGCGGGGCCGAGTGTGTTCGGGGCCGAGTGTGTTGGGTTAGCGGGCCGAGTGTGTTCGGGGCCGAGTGTGTTCGGGGAGCGGGGCCGAGTGTGTTCGGGGCCGAGTGTGTTGGGGGAGCGGGGCCGAGTGTGTTTGGGGCCGAGTGTGTTCGGGGCCGAGTGTGTTGGGGTAGCGGGCCGAGTGTGTTCGGGGCCGAGTGTGTTCGGGGAGCGGGGCCGAGTGTGTTCGGGGCCGAGTGTGTTGGGGGAGCGGGGCCGAGTGTGTTCGAGGCCGAGTGTGTTCGGGGCCGAGTGTGTTGGGGGAGCGGGGCCGAGTGTGTTCGAGGCCGAGTGTGTTCGGGGCCGAGTGTGTTGGGGGCCGAGTGTGTTGGGGGAGCGGGGCCGAGTGTGTTCGGGGCCGAGTGTGTTGGGGGAGCAGGGCCGAGTGTGTTTGGGGCCGAGTGTGTTGGGGGAGTGGGGCCGAGTGTGTTCGGGGCTGAGTGTGTTCGGGGCCGAGTGTGTTGGGGGAGCAGGGCCGAGTGTGTTGGGGTAGCGGGGCCGAGTGTGTTCGGGGCCGTGTGTGTTGGGGGAGCAGGGCCGAGTGTGTTGGGGGAGCGGGGCCGAGTGTGTTGGGGGAGTGGGGCCGAGTGTGTTCGGGTCCGAGTGTGTTGGGGGAGCAGGGCCGAGTGTGTTGGGGGAGCGGGGCCGAGTGTGTTGGGGGAGTGGGGCCGAGTGTGTTCGGGGCCGAGTGTGTTGGGGGAGTGGGGCCGAGTGTGTTCGGGGCCGAGTGTGTTGGGGGAGTTGGGCCGAGCGTGTTCGGGGCCGAGTGTGTTCGGGGCCGAGTGTGTTGGGGGAGTGGGGCCGAGTGTGTTCGGGGCTGAGTGTGTTCGGGGAGCGGGGCCGAGTGTGTTCGGGGCCGAGTGTGTTGGGGGAATGGGGCCGAGTGTGTTGGGGGCCGAGTGTGTTCGGGGAGCGGGGCCGAGTGTGTTCGGGGAGCAGGGCCGAGTGTGTTCGGGGAGCAGGGCCGAGTGTGTTCGGGGCCGAGTGTGTTGGGGGAGTGGGGCCGAGTGTGTTGGGGCCGAGTGTGTTCGGGGCTGAGTGTGTTCGGGGAGTGGGGCCGAGTGTGTTCGGGACCGAGTGTGTTGGGGGAGCGGGCCGAGTGTGTTGGGGGAGCGGGCCGAGTGTGTTGGGGGAGCGGGGCCGAGTGTGTTCGGGGCCGAGTGTGTTGGGGGAGCAGGGCCGAGTGTGTTCGGGGCCGAGTGTGTTGGGGGAATGGGGCCGAGTGTGTTCGGGGCCGAGTGTGTTCGGGGAGCGGGGCCGAGTGTGTTCGGGGAGCGGGCCGAGTGTGTTCGGGGCCGAGTGTGTTCGGGGAGCGGGGCCGAGTGTGTTCGGGGCCGAGTGTGTTCGGGGAGCATGCCGAGTGTGTTGGGGGAGCGGAGCGAGTGTGTTAGGGGAGTGGGGCCGAGTGTTGTGAAGGCCAATATTCCATTGGCTTTCTTCACTGCCTGCTGTACCTGCATGCTTCCTTTCAGTGACTGATGCACTAGGACACCCAGATCTCATTGTACGTCCCCTTTTCCTAACTTGACGCCATTCAGATAATAATCTGCCTCCCTATTCTTACCACCAAAGTGGATAACCTCACAAGTATCCACATTAAGCTGCATCTGCCATGCATCCGCCCACTCACACAACCTGTCCAAGTCACCCTGCAACCTCATAGCATCTTCCTCACAGCTCAAACTACCACCCAGCTTTGTATCATCTGCAAATTTTCTAATGGTACTTTTAATCTCTTCATCCAAGTCATTAATGTATATTGTAAATAGCTGCGGTCCCAGCACCGAGCCTTGCGGTACCCCACTAGTCACTGCCTGCCATTCTGAAAGGGACCCATTTATCCCCACTTTTTGCTTTCTGTCTGTCAACCAATTTTCTATCCATGTCAGTACCCTACCTCCAATACCATATGCTCTAATTTTGCCCACTAATCTCCTATGTGGGACCTTGTCGAAGGCTTTCTGAAAGTCAAGGTACACCACATCCACCGGCTCTCCCCTGTCAATTTTCCTAGTTACATCCTCAAAAAATTCCAGAAGATTAGTCAAGCATGATTTCCCCTTCGTAAATCCATGCTGACTCGGAACGATCCTGTTACTGCTATCCAAATGCTCCGTAATTTCATCTTTTATAATTGACTCCAGCGTCTGATGTCAGACTAAACTATTCCATCAGGCCCTGGGGATTTGTCTACCTTAGTACTCTACAAGACCCTAAACACCATCTCCCTCTTCATCACAAGCTGCCTTTGCATATCAATATACCCCACATTTATCTCACTGTCCTGCTCCTTGGTGAAGACAGATGCAAAGTACTCGTTTACTACTTCAGCTACATCCTTTGACTCCAAGCATAAATTCCATCCTTTATCCTAGAGCAGTCTTACATTTCTCTGGTTTTCAATGTATGTATTAAAAACTCTTGGGTCTTTATTTTAATCTGACTCGCCAATTATATTTCATGGGCCCTTCCAATTGCAGCTTTTATATTCTTCAAAGGCCTTGGCTGATTTCACCTTTCCAAACCTTACATCTACTTCATTTTTCTTTTTGACAAAATGTATAACCTCTTTGCCATCCCTTGCCATCCTTATGTTCTGGAACATGCTGGACCTGAACTCAGATCAGCTGACCTTTATGTGACTCCCACATTCCAGATACAGTCTTACCCAATAACAATTGTTCCCAACTTACTCTCCCGTGTTGTTGCCTAATAAAGCTCTCATCTGCCAGTTCAGTTCAGTCATTTCTCTTTAAGATGTTACCCTCAAAAATGTGCAGCAGTTAACGTTCCTGCCAACTTCCTCTTTTTTAAATATATTTATCAATAACTGTAGCTCAACTTCCTCTCTGAGGGTTGCCGTGGTGGAACAACTCTATGAAGTGAAAATACTTCGCTCAACCTGAAGGAAAGTGAGTGACTTCATTTTTCTGAACAGTTTAAATATGTTTAGTTTATTTATTGTCACCTACACCGAGGTACAGTGAAAAGTTTTTGTTGCATACTAACCAGGCAGCAGAAAGGCAATATATGATTACAATCAATCCATTCACAGTGTACAGATACATGATGAAGGGAATAATGTGAATAACGTTAAGTGCAAGATAAAGCAAGTAAAGCCTGATCAACGAGAGTCATAGAAACATAGAAAATAGGTGCAGTAGAAGGCCATTTGGCCCTTCGAGCCAGCACTGCCATTCATTGCGATCAGGGCTGATCATCTACAATCAGTAACCCGTGCCTGCCTTCTCCCCAAATCCCTTGATTCCACTAGCCCCTAGAGCTCTATCTAACTCTCTTTTAAATTCCGAGGGTCTCCAACGAGGTGGATAGTAGTTCAGGACTGCTCTCTAGTTGTGGTTAATGGTTCAGTTGCAAACTATCCTTTAGTTTTCTGGCTGGGACTCATTGATCAACAATTGAAAACCTTATTCATATTTGCACTATTTTATTGAACAATGTCAGCTGTCTAGCATTGCCAATGCAAATGCAACAAATGCCTCATGTCTTTACCTGACATTTTTTACATGAGTAGTGATTAAAATAGCAATCAGTAACTTCATACTCTGTGTTTGCGTATTCTACACTGCAAGCGTAGACTCACGAGGAATCAGACTCCTCAACCCATGGTCTTGCTGCAAACAGTTCAGTTGCAATGGATGGGAAACTTGACACACACTCACACACATCTTCAAACATAACCAAGTATTTATAAAGCTTACATCTTGTTACAGATTTATCATAAAAATGTTTAGAATTGCTCCCATTTTTATAGAGGTATTTGTGTAGAGAGAATCTCTTTTGGAAATTTGGAATCCAGCAGTACCAGAAGCGTTCTCATTCTATGGCAAATATTGTGGATCCAAGTACTGTACTTCCCACTGTACAAATCAATTCTAAAAAGCATCATACAAGTCTTATTGTGTTTTATTGTCATATGTCCTGAAATGGAACAATGACATTTTTACTGATATGTAAACATAGTACTCAGTAAACATGTTAATATATAACAAAAATAAGTTCAATATATTAAAAAATATATAGTGCAAAGCCAAAAACCATGCCCACAAATTCCTAATTTTACAATTGATCTGTCATGTGATATATCCTTGAAGAATTAAAAACCTTAACGATTGATGTATTCTCATGGTGACGCATTAATTTTAGGAAGGGATTTAGGTGAAAGTCTTCCAAATTGCCGGGAATGGAAAGGGGGCAAAAGTCTCCATTTGGACTAACCTGCTAAAGAACTCAGTATTTTTCAATCAGATATATCACAGAATAGAAAGAAAATCATTTAAAGAAAGGTATCTGATACATGAGATACTTTAAATAAAATGCAATATGGTACAGTATTATGTTATTGCATTTTGGCTTGATTGAAAGTTCAAATATTTTTTTCCATTTCACAAAGTAATTTATTTTACATGCTTTAGATTTGATTTTAGCATTTGGTTTCAGTTTAAACAGCTGGCAATCTGTTGTGATTCTAAATCGTAGTGTACACTGAAGAAGCTTGAGTATCAATTTTTCCATCTATCTTTAGACCCCTTGGGTTGGTATGCAATGGATGGACTATAATAGGATGTTGACTCCTGAGTTTCTGGTGCAGAGTCATACTCTGGCAATGTTCATGATACTAGCAAGAGAAGATGTAATAAGATATTGGCGTAAAGAAAAAGATGTGCAACTACATTTGTGATTAACTTATATATTAGAAATATCCCATTGGGAGTCAGGTTCAACATTGATCAGGTTAATGTACAAGCTATAGTCGGAGCACATGCACATATATAAAATGAATGAATAAGTTTATTGGCCAAGTATGCATATACGAGGAATGTGCCTTGGTGCTCCGCTCACAAATGACAACACAAACATACAGTTAACAATTAAGAATAAAGCATAACCACATCAAAACAATAAGGATACAACATTATTGGCTAAATGTGTGGGTGAAAATAAACCAGAGCAAAAAAGCGACTACAGACTTTGGTTATTGAGTAGAACTATCACTCGTGGAAAAAAGCTGGTTTTATGTCCGGCTGTGGCTGCTTTGACAGTCCGGAGTCACATTCAAACTCATAATATGCAGACTTCAGGGAGCAGTGCTAGGACCATTGTTGTTGGTCCTGGTTGAGAATGTAGCTGGACTGATGAGTATGTTTCCACTTCAACTCCCCCTCCCATTCCCAGTCTGACCTTTCTGTCATGGGCCTCCTCCAGTGCCATAGTGAGGTCCACCGGAAATTGGAGGAACAGCACCTCATATTTCGCCTGGGCAGCTTGCAGCCCAGTGGTATGAACATCGACTTCTTCCACTTTAGATAGTTCCTCTGTCCCTCTCTTCCCCTCCCCCTTCCCAGATCTCCCTCTATCTTCCTGTCTCCACCTATATTCTTCCTATATTCAGTCTGAAGAAGGGTCTCGACCCGAAACGTCACCCATTCCTTCTCTCCTGAGATGCTGCCTGATTAAATACCTTTGATTTGTACCAACATCTGCAGTTATTGTCTTATAGTATGTTTGCTGACAGTTAGCTGAGCCAAAGGTCAATTTCAAAGCAGTATAACTCTATCACTTTATCAATGATTTGTAAAAAAAGTATTCATTTCTTTTACATAATAAAAATCAGTGTTTTTTTCTCCACTATAATGGCATCAAATGACTGTGATGCATTGAATAAATCTAGTTCTTAGAAATCAATAAAAGCTGATGTCTTCAACATTGTTTTGAATGAAAATATTTCTTTAAGGCATCTCAAGTGCAGGCACAGGGAAGGAGGTTTCGATATTAAACATCTTCCAACAGGTACATTTAAGAATAACATTGAAAGAGTATTTGACTGGGATATGGCAGGGGGAATGTAAAACAGAGGCAATAAGAATTTCAATACATCTCTGACTGACAAGCTGTTATCAACTAAAATCCAACTTCACATCTTCATTGAACTGGCAAACTGTTGGAATTTCTTGATTCCTGAAAATTAAACTGTGCTGTTACTGTAGTGAACTAATTTATACGAAACAGATTCCCTTAGGTTAATTTAATGATCTCAATCAAAGTTAATTTTTCTCTGAAGACCATTGCTTTTGCAAAATGTCACCACCTATATGTCTAATGCAAATCACTGCACTTTTTAATCAAGTAACTTAATGGTACTTTGTTACATTTAGTAAAAATGGATGATTCCCAAATGCTCCTTCCTTGCCATAAATAGCAAGTAATTGTTATATATAAAATATAAAATACACTTTAAAGATTAAATTAATGACAAATTTGAAAGAAATGAAAATGGTGAAAGTGTTGTTTTATATTTCAGGGAGACACAGCAATACAGCAAACTGACCCTTTGGCCCATCAAATACACCTTGACCCAAGCACCCATTTTTACACTGATCCTCCCCAACTCATTTTATTCTCCCCACATTCCCATCAATGCCCTCTAAATTCTAACACTCATCTACACACAGTTTTCAGTGAACCCACCAACCCGTGTCTTTGGGTCTTGAGAGGATACTAGAGGACTTGGGGGAAACCCAGAGTCACTGGGAGAATATGTAAACTCTGTGCAGACAGCACTGGATCAGGACTGAACCCAGGTCACTGGTGCTTTGAATTAATGAATTAATACTTTATTGTCACATGTGACAAGTCACAGTGAAATTCTTTGCTTGCATACCGAAGTTGCAAATAGTTGCCACATAAAGACACTGACAAGGTGTAACAATATCCGTGCCAGGTCCCCCTTTGTTTTCCCCCTCCCCCCCCTGCCCCCCCCCCCCAACGCCAGGTCCTCCATTGTCCATTGTTCTCCCCTCCCTCAAGTCGCCCCCCCCCCACGCTGGGTCCTCCATTGTTCCTTGAGACAGCAGCTCGACCAGCTACACCAATGTAACACCATTTCCTTTTATGTTTTTACTTAATTTTGTGAAATTGCAATCTTTGCAATGTTCAGTTGGGCTGCAAACACAAACAACCATCAATTTCTTGTGTGCCAATCAACATCATCAGGATATTTGTTCATGGGGGGCATCATAATTAAGCCAGCCCTGTATTCATGCAATATTTAGATTTCAGAAGCCTTCACAGGACATCAATACTGGATGTCATCTTTCTCCAGCCCAGAACTGATGAAGCCAACAACAGCACTAACTGTAATCATAGAAAACGTTACCAAACTGGAGACCTTCCAGTTCTTATGGTTTACAAATTTCCAGAGTGATCTATTACCCAGCAAATGATTAGGAGAGTGTAGTCTGGTTTTCTGAATGTTCAGGTCAATGGAAAACACTGGACTGTCTTTGAACTTCAGGAAATTGAGAACAAAATCTAGGCTGACACTTGAACATGGTGCTGAGTTATGAGGGAGTGTTGCCATGCTGGGTATTCAGACGATGGGACATCTTGCTGCTAATTCGATGAAGAGTTGGAAAATTCTCACCAGGTGGCCGAGCCAATGATTCTCCACTAACGCCAAATCAAAGATTAAGTATACACAGCTGTAGTTTTGTTTATGGCACCATGCTGCATGCAAACTGGCTGTCACACTTCATTTTTCAACAATGGCTACACAAGAGAAAAGTACAGTACTTTATTTGCTGAAAAGTATTTCAGGATGTCCTGAGATTTTGGAAGAAAATACAGTATCTATATATTACTAAAACTCTCTGTTTGTTTGTTAGATCCTGCCTTATCTTTGTACCCCCGTCACATGATAGCGCGACAATTTTAGGCCCACCAATGTCCTGGGGTCACCCTCATGCAAGTTTCATTAAAATTGGTCTTATATTTTAAAAGTTTTCGACATTTTAAAGTTTAAAATGACGCTGGCTATCTTCATCATTCGACGTCACAATGGGACCCGCCCGAGTGACGGGAGCGGCGGCCAATGAGGGAGAAGGGGGCCCATGATGGCCGCCAGGGTCGGGACCCTCCAGAGTGACGGGAGTGGCGACCAATGGTGGGGTGATGAGCTGATGAGCTGCCACTATCTTTAATAAATGTGCTCCCTCCCCCGCCGCGAAGACCGGCACCCGTCCCGGTGTGCCTCGTGCCTGACCTTCCTCCGACGTTGGCGGGGTCAGAGGGTCCAATAAAATGGCCTTTGTTGCTGTTCGCAGCCCTTCACGAGGTGTGTGCATGTGCGCGTGTGCGTGTGCATGTCGTTGCCCGCTGGGAGATGTAGTCCCTGCTGCCGCCCGCCCCCAGCACCCTGGACCATCACCAGACTATAACCCCCAGCAAGCAGCGCGGTACACACACACACGGCGGCCGCTCTCCTTCTTTTCCTCCTCCCGCTCCGCCATCTTGTGCGTGCCTCCTGCCGCCACGCTGCCAACTGGGAGGTGTAGTTCCTGCTCCCGGCCGGCCCCAGTGCCCAGGACCATCACGGACTGTACAAGGAGGGTTGACGGGGGATTGAGTGGGTGAGGGTGACTGGGGAGCGGGGAATAAGGGGGGTTGAGGGGTGATGGAGTGGGTGAGTGGGTGAGAGAGGGGAAGGAAGGGGGGATAAGGGAGGTTGAGGGGGAATGGTGGGGGAGGGTAGGAGGGAGGGTTGAGGGAGGATGGAGTGGGTGAGGGGGGATGGGGAGTAGGGGGTTTCGGGGGATGAAGCGGGTGAGGGGGAGGGGAGGAATGGGGTTGAGGGGATGGAGTGGGTGAGGAGGTGAATGGGGGGAATAAAGGGGGGGTTGAGGGGGGATGGAGTGGGTGAGGGGGGAGGGGAGGAGGGGGGTTGAAGGGGGATGGTGAGTGGGTGAGTGGGGGGGAGGAGGGGAAGGGAGAGTGGGGTGGGGAGGGTGCTAGTCTAATGCAGGAGAGGTTTGGGAGGTTAAGGAGTGATGGTGGGCGAGGGAGGGGGATTGAGGGGATGAGGGGGGTTGAGGTGCGATGGAGTGGTTGAGGGGGGATGGAGTGGGTGAGGGAAGGGGATTGAGGGGAGGAGGAATGTTGAGTAGGGATGGAGTGGTTGAGGATGAGAAGGGAGGAGGGGGGTTGAGGGGGGAGTGAGTGAGGGGGGAAGGGAGGAGGAGGGTTGAAGAGGGATGGTGGGTGAGTGGATGAAGGGAGGGGATAGGGGGGTTGAGGTGGGATGAAGAGGGTGAGGGGGAAGGGAGGAGGGGGGTTGAGGGGGGAATGGTGGGTGAGTGGGTGAGTGGGGGGAGGGAGAGGATAGGGGGATTGTGGGGAGGGAGAGGTTGAGTGGGTGTGTTGGGGGGAGGAGTGGAAGGGGGAGTGGGGAAGGGAAGGGTGCTAGACCAATGAAGGAGAGGTTTGGGGGTTGAGGGGGGATGAGGGGGGTGAGGGGAGTGGGGATAAGGGGGGTTGAGGGGGGATAGAGTGGGCGAGTGGGGGGGGCGAGGGGTGGGGGAGGAGAGGGTGCTGGACCAATGCCGGAGAGGTTTGGTCTAGTATCAAATATATTTATTATTGTTTCTACTAAATTCATCGTGCATAGAATAGAACACACTTAGTTCCTCAATGAGGTCTCACTTCCTTCTCTGCAATTGCAGTTTTTTAGTTATATTTGTCCGTCATCAGAAATCTTGTGATTTTCTTTTCAAACGCTGGGAAGAAATTATGTAAGAAGGAACTGCAGATGCTGGTTTACACCAAAAATAAACACAAATGCTGGAGTAACTGCGGGTAATGCAGCATCTCTTGAGAAAAGGAATAGGTGGTGTTTCGGGTCGAAACACCTACAGACAGAGTCAAGGGAGAGGGAAACTAGAGGCATGAAAAGGTTCAGAATAAATTAGAGCCGGCACTGATGATCAAGGAAAGGTGGAGCCCACAATGGTCCATTGTTGGCTGTGGAAAAGGTGATAACAAAGGGATACATGGATGCGAACAGTAGAACTGGCAGGTTGACGGGGGTGGGGGGGGAATGCAGAGGGGTTACTTAAAACTAGGGAAATCAACGTTCAGACCATGCGGTTGTTGCCCAAGTGAAATATGAGGTGCTGTTTCTCCAATTTGCATGTTCCTCCAAGAATTTGTATTTGTTGAGATAGTGTGAGAATATTGGCAAATTGTTGGAACATACGTTGGAAGCAATGTAAAAATGGTCATTCAGCCCTATGAGCCTAGTCTGTCATTCAGATCTATAATGAGCAATCTTATATTTCAATGCTGCATCCTTTGGTCCATGCCCCTGTAATCCTTGACATCTTGTCTGAAAATATCGTCCCATATATGTTCCCATATATGTTCAGCAACTTGACTTCCATAGCCTTCGATGGTCGAGAATTCCACAGGTTCGACAGCATCTCAATGAAGAAACTTCTCCTTGCCTCAAAATTGTATAGGTTGCAATTAGATCTTCTTTCATACTTCTGAACAGTCATGCATAAAGGCCAAGTTGACTTAATCTTTCTTCATACTACAGTCCTGCCATCATGGGCACCAGTCTGGTAAGAGCACTGTCTCGATTGCAAGCATATATTTTTTATTAGGTGAAGAGGCCAAACCGGCATATAATATTCCCTTGGGATGGAATTATATTTGGGTGCCTCAGTGACACAATGGTAGAGCTGCTGCCTTACATGGTAGAAACCAGGATTTGATCCTGACTACGGGAGATGTCTACGGTGTTTGTGTGTTCTCCCTGTAACTGTGCGGGATTTCTCCGTGTGCTTTGGTTTACTCCCACGTTTCAAATATGTGTAGGTTTGTAGGTTAATTGCCTTCAGTAATTTGTCTCTAGTGAGTTGGATAGAACTAGTGTCCAGGTGATTGCTGGTCTGCACAGACTCAGTGGGCCAGAGAGCTTGCTGCTACGCTGTATTTCTAAACTACATTAGGCAGGAAATGGTTTTGGGTAGACTGATGGGTCTGAAGGCTGATAAATCCCCAGGGCCTGATGGTCTGCATCCCAGGGTACTTAAGGAGGTGGCTCTAGAAATAGTGGAAGCATTGGAGATCATTTTTCAATGTTCTATAGATTCAGGATCAATTCCTGTGGATTGGAGGATAGCAAATGTTATCCCACTTTTTAAGAAAGGAGGGAGAGAGAAAACGGGTAATTATAGACCAGTTAGTCTGACATCAGTGGTGGGGAAGATGCTGGAGTCAATTATAAAAGATGAAATTGCTGAGCATTTGGATAGCAGTAACAGGATCGTTCCGAGTCAGCATGGATTTACGATGGGGAAATCATGCTTGACAAATCTACTGGAATTTTTTGAGGATGTAACTAGGAAAATTGACAGGGGAGAGTCAATGGATGTGGTGTACCTCGACTTTCAGAAAACCTTCGACAAGGTCCCACATAGGAGATTAGTGGGCAAAATTAGGGCACATGGTATTGGGGGTAGGGTACTGACATGGATAGAAAATTGGTTGACAGACAGAAAGCAAAGAGTGGGGATAAATGGGTCCCTTTCGGAATGGCAGGCAGTGACCAGTGGGGTACCGCAAGGCTCGGTGCTGGGACCCCAGCTATTTACGATATACATTAATGACTTAGACGAAGGGATTAAAAGTACCATTAGCAAATTTGCAGAGGATACTAAGCTGGGGGGTAGTGTGAATTGTGAGGAAGATGCAATAAGGCTGCAGGGTAACTTGGACAGGTTGTGTGAGTGGGCGGATACATGGCAGATGCAGTTTAATGTAGATAAGTGTGAGGTTATTCACTTTGGAAGTAAGAATAGAAAGGCAGATTATTATCTGAATGGTGTCAAGTTAGGAGGAGGGGGAGTTCAACGAGATCTGGGTGTCCTAGTGCATCAGTCAATGAAAGGAAGCATGCAGGTACAGCAGGCAGTGAAGAAAGCCAATGGAATGTTGGCCTTCATAACAAGAGGAGTTGAGTATAGGAGCAAAGAGGTCCTTCTACAGTTGTACCGGGCCCTGGTGAGACCGCACCTGGAGTACTGTGTGCAGTTTTGGTCTCCAAATTTGAGGAAGGATATTCTTGCTATGGAGGGCGTGCAGTGTAGGTTCACTAGGTTAATTCCCGGAATGGCGGGACTGTCGTATGTTGAAAGGCTGGAGCGATTGGGCTTGTATACACTGGAATTTAGAAGGATGAGGGGGGATCTTATTGAAACATATAAGATAATTAGGGGATTGGACACATTAGAGGCAGGAAACATGTTCCCAATGTTGGGGGAGTCCAGAACAAGGGGCCACAGTTTAAGAATAAGGGGTAGGCCATTTAGAACGGAGATGAGGAAGAACTTTTTCAGTCAGAGAGTGGTGAAGGTGTGGAATTCTCTGCCTCAGAAGGCAGTGGAGGCCAGTTCGTTGGATGCTTTCAAGAGAGAGCTGGATAGAGCTCTTAAGGATAGCGGAGTGAGGGGGTATGGGGAGAAGGCAGGAACGGGGTACTGATTGAGAGTGATCAGCCATGATCGCATTGAATGGCGGTGCTGGCTCGAAGGGCTGAATGGCCTACTCCTGCACCTATTGTCTATTGTCTATTGTCTATTGTCTATAAACCAAACTGAACGTGGTCTTACAAAGCCCTGTATAATTTTAGTAAGACATCCTGATGCCATTACTGCTGTTCCTTGCAATGAAGATCAACATTTATACCAGACATCTTAACTGTTTGCCTCACCTGCATATTTACTGTCAGTGACTGATGTACAAAGACATCAAAGTCATCAACATTTCCCAGTCTTTCATGCTTTAAAACATTCCTGTTAGTTTTTTCAATTTCTTCCATCCTCCATTCTTCCACCTGATAATCCATGCATTTAGCCATTCAAATCTTGTCTAAATTGCTGTGAAGACTTTGCTATTTCTCCATCACTTGGGTCACCTGCAAACATAAATATTATTTTTTATTTCCTCGTATAAATCATCAAAAATATTGTGAATAGCTGGGATCAATGTCTATTGGGGATCTTGTGGATCACCCATTAATAAACACCATCCACCTGGTAAAGACATTCATTTCTGTCTGTCAACCAACATTCAGTCTAAGCCAGTACATTGTCCTTAATGCCACATGCTTTAACTTTGCACATTCACCTCTCTTACTGGACTTTATTATAGGTCTTATGAGAGCCTTGGGTTTAATTTAGAAATATAGTGTGGAAACAGGCCCTTTGGCCTACCGAGTCCGTGCTGACCAGCAATCACCCATACACTAGCTCTATTCGACACATTGGGGACAACCTACAAACTTGCATGTCTTTGCAATGTGGGAGGAAACCGGAGCACCCGGAGATAACCCATACAGTCACAGGGAGAGTGTACAAACTCCATGGTCAGGACAGAAGTACAGTCAGCACCCGCAGTTAGGTGCTATGAGGCAGCAACTACTGCTGTGCCACTGTGCCGCCCAGGTTTAGGGTTAGAGTCTAATGCAAAATATCTGCCTCAAGTTTGCATTCAGCTTGCAAGATTGCATCTACACATCATGTGTGATTTACTTTTATCCTTATTGCTTCCCAACAGGGATGTTAAGTGAAGGCTTCATCTGTGGAATTCCCTACTGGAAAGAATACCAAGGGGAAAGCCGGAGTGAGCAGAGACAACGAAGGTATGATGACATGTCACATGAGTTGAGGTCAGTCAATGACCATCTGGAGTGCCCTCATTCTGATTCATCAAATGTGGCTCTGTCACTTCTTGAAAGGTGCAAGTCATTCGGCAGATCGTTCGGATCGAGTGGACGGGAAAGGAAGGTAACGCCATTGTTACAGGTCTCCAAGGTGACCCCCATTCCCAGGCAGGCATCTTTGGTTGTGGACATCCCAGGAAGTTCTGGTGTGAGCAAGGATACATATTTTGTCCCCTCCTGTTGCAAAAGCATTTGTGACAATTACAATGACCTGCAGATTGCTGGAGATCATGTCTTGCCAATTGATTCGGAGACGTCTGGTCTGACATCCCAAAGCAGCCATGAAGCAAATATAGGTCCATTCTTGTATTCGCTGGAAATTCCTTCGTCAGAGTCTCCTAAACTGTCAGAGTTGCCAAACAAGCCGTCCAACAGTGACACATCTTGCTCGCGCAACAGCAGTGCTAAATACAAAAGCATCATCCAACACTCTCAACCCCTCACCAACTCGATCCTCAATGACTATCTCGAGCAGAAGGTTCTCGAACTCTACAAGCAGTACATAATGGACAGCATGGTGAACAGTGCATCACCAACAAAAATAATGGAATCCGAGCTGATAATGAACAACGTTGACCAAATCAGCATGCAGATATCACGAGAGCAGAACATGGAAACTACCAAAGCCAAAGACATTGTTATCAGCTGCCTATTGCGACTTGCAAGTGAAATTCAATCAAATGAATTTAGTACGCCAAATTTACAGATATCTTCATGAATAAAACAAGATCTCAAATTAACTGGGTGATCAAGGTTGTAAATGCATGTTCTTAGAAGGTATAATTAAGTTTGGGCAGGATTGCCATCTGTAGATTACACCTACTTGTTATAACATATTCTCTGATTATTGCCCCAATCCATAAATCCAAACCCCTGAAGATAAACCACCGTCCTCTAATGACATTAACAAAACCCTTCTAATCACCATACTTCTTGCAATCAGTGACCACTCCCTCCAGGATTAGAAATGCTTATGATCCAAACTACACCCCAGTGATATGGACATTGACTTCTCTAACTTCTCTGCTTTCCCTCTCTCTCCATCCCCTCTCCCTTCCCAGTTCTCCGACCAGTCTTACTGTCTCCGACTACATTTTATCTCTGTACTGCCCACTTCCCTCACCCATTCCTTCTCTCCAGAGATCTGCCTGTCCCACGGAGTTAGTCCAGTTTTTGTGCCCTTCTCATCTAATACCCTGCAGGGCCTCAACCCAAATGGTCAGCCTCCACAGATGCTGCCTCTCTTGCTGAGTTCCTCCAGCAGTTTGGTTTGGTTGCTCCATATTAGAGCATCCACCTCCACAGTGTCTTGCTTCTTCAGTTAAGTCTATGCCTGGTGTAACAGCAGGCAGCTGACACCTGGCAGCAGGGGCCCGTCCACTGCTCTTGTTTTCTCAGTCATTGCCTGTGCAAAATGTCTACTCATCTCACTCTGCAAACTGTTGGAATACACACAGCAAGTTTTAGCAAGTTCTCCATCGCAGTAGCACAAAATAGCAATGACTGCGATCCTCGCAAAGTGAAATGTTTTTGCCACCGGTTTGTGATATTATTACTAAGATCTCAGTATCTCCTGGAAAGAATAAAATGAGGGCTGATTCCCTCCTGTATCTCACTTATTCTATGCAGCAATACTATATGTGCTGTCAGGCATTGGAGGAAGGGGGCAATCTTGGCTTGGGTATACTGAACAAAGAATAGTTGGACATTTTATACCTGAGATCAAATGTCCATTGGAGCTATTAAAATAATTGCTTCTTTTTTAATTGTATGATCTATTAAGCAATTATTGACAATTAAATTGAACATTGCATTGACTGCATTGACCACTGATAAGGAACCTGCAGCAGAAGCTACATTTAATTAGGAAAATAATGATAACATGGCAAATGACTTGCAATGTGGCCAGAGCAACAATGTGACCTGGAATGTAACTCTCTGTAACATGTCTTCCGATTTATCATCCAAATCACTTGCAGTTGTAGTGGAAACGCCTCGCTTGAAACCACCCTTGGTTTTACTGGGGGTTGATTATTGCCGCCTGCACAATTTTCTTTAGTGGAAATGGTGAACTGCCTTACAGTGCAGGAAAATCTCACTTTCAAAACGATACAGCATCTGGTTTGTTATATTCTGACAACAAACATTAATGCTTACTGTGACCATCCATCAAAATTAAAACATGTCACATTCCTTTTGATTGTGAATGTTTTTCAGTTAAACATGCACCTACTGTGTTGAAATTATACTTCATATTTCAAATTAAATAAATGATTTTCAGATTAATTAAATCTTGATTTCATAAATGTTATATTTCTGTTTTGATTTTATGAAAAATTTATATTTTGCTATTAGCAGTGTACACTTGTGATATGATATGGGCTGTGGAATAAAGACATTTCAGGTGATTTTAAAGCAAATTTTGTCAGTGACAATGGAAGCTTCCTCTTGAATACCAAAATATATAAAATCAAAGGCAAGAAATATTTAGAACAAAGTGTGAAAAATCTAGGGACTGGTGGACTGTAAGCGATTACTAACAACTCCCGTTGTTTGCACTATAGTTACTGTTAGGATGAGAAATGTTTGAAGAGGGCCATATTTATCACATGGACTCTCACCCATCCCCTTTCACCCATATCCCTCCCTCTGGTTTTATATTTAATTTCTCTTCTTCTTCTTCTTATCTAATTTCCTTTTGTCACCATTTCATCCATAGTCTTCGTCACTTCGTCACTTACTCCGCCAATAAAATCCTTCATCTGTAACCACCTATCACTTGCCAGGCTTTG